>NC_062214.1:120309117-120333365 GCF_902686445.1 Sciurus carolinensis | reverse complement strand
TAAGAAGGAGGTCATGGATGGGCAGTGAGAAGATGGTATTAATGCTGAATAAGTATTTCTTAAAAATAGAAGCATGCAGGGAATAACTCTGGAAATATGGTATATAGTCCAAATTATAGTAGTACAACTTCTAACTATTTTTTGATGATACTAGTTATATAATTAAAGTATTACTTAAGAAGAGTGATTTTTGGTCATATTATGCTAGATGGGGAAAAGTAAACTGTCCTGAATTACAGGAATTCAGTAATCCAGTCAGGAAAGCAAATGAGAGATTTAAAAGAAGCAGAATAGGTGAGATGCTTACAATAACACATCTGAAAGAAAGTGTATCAGACAGTAGAGATAAGATTGAGTTTTGTTGTGGTCATATAAACTTTACATGAATATGATTAATATACAAGCACATAGGTGATAGTGCTTGTACACTGTAGTAATATGACTATATTGTTTAGGAAAGAATTAGGGGGAAATGGTACATTCATGCAGATTCAGTCAGCATTAATATGTTATGGTATATGACTAGACCTTCCATATACTCATTCCCTTTCACAAAGGAATAATACTTTGGGGAAGGTATAAAAACCGAAGAGAAAGTCTCCTAGGAGAAGGGAAGAAGGCAAGATTTTAAATGACGTTCTTATGAAGGATGAAAAACCAGGACATGCCAAAAGGAGGAATTTGGGAACTAGAACTACCAGGAGAGTTTAGTGAAACGAAGCATGTATATAATGCATCACTTTATCTAACATCTATTGTATTCTCACCATGCCAAGTACTGTTTTGTTTGTTTTTCTGTTGTTTTTATTGTCATTTTGTGGGGTGGGTTGGACTGGGTTGAGTTTTCAGCCCTGAAGATTGAACCCAGAAGGTGCTCTACCTGAGTCAAATCCTCAGCTTTATTTCATTTTGAGACAGGGTCTTGCTAAGTTGCTGAGGATCCTGCTAAATTGCTGAGGCTGGCCTAGAACTTGTGATCTTCCTGCCTCAGTCTCCAGAGTCACTGGGATTATGGGCATGTGTCACCACGCCCAGCTCAAAGGCTGTTTTAAGTTCTTTACCCACAGCAAGTTTGTTTCTTGTAGTATTGGGGATCAAATCCAGGGCTTCACCCAAGCTAGACAAACACTCTACCACCAAGCTACACTCACAGCCCTGAAGTATTGTTAATTTCAATGTAATGGATGCATATATTGAGATATAATGAGATGAAGTAACTGGTTTGATAGGGTAAGTGATGGAGTTAACCCAGCAGTTCAGATTCTAATTCTTCATTTTAAACCAATACATTACATTTGTCTTTCTAGATCATTGAATGTAAGAAAGAAAATTAACAAACTACTTTACATAAGCTGCATAGTGCCCCAAATTTAAATTTAAGACAAAAGATTAAAATGAATAAATTTTGTTTTAAATTCTAGCTTTTTATCTCAAAGAGATGTCACTTGCTTTCAAGATCAGACTTCATTGTGACAGAAATATTTGAAACGAGTTCAATTATAAGTTTGGCTCCTTAAGAAGAATCATATTCTTAAGATAATTTTTTTTGAACATTTCATCACAAAGCAATAAATAAGTATATTGTTATTGGAGCTATAGTTTGCTTCCAACACTAATACCATGATCTTTATGAATTTCACAGATGTGCAGGTACTTTTCTATTGTAGAACTCAAGTTATTCCAAAAACATTTGACAAGAAGTCTACACTGTGTTAAATTGGAGAGATAAGAGTGAAAATTACCCAATCGTATATACTGAATACATCTTGAAATCAGACAGTTGATTTGGATGACTTCCAAAATTCTTGTGAAATCCTTTATATGCATGAAGAACAGAGTAAATACACATAGTATTAGGCTGATCTATGATACAGGACTGCTGCAAGAAGCAGATACTAATTTTGATAAAACACAACAATAGTATGTAAGGAGACTCAAGTGAAAGATAGACTAGACTCTCTGGAGCTCAACAATTCAGAAATAGACTTAAAAAAAAACATGATTATCACTGAAATTCAAGCCAAGTCTGGAAATTAAGAAGCAAGGGATATCTCAAGCACATATCCTTAAGATAATGAGACAGAAAATGTTCAAACAGGAAGGATAGATTCAAGAGGCATGAAGTGCAAAACCAATAGTAGTTCCAGATTTTTTTTTTAATTTTTTTTTTTGATTTGAACTGAGGAGAGGAGGTAAGAAGGAGGGAAAGACAAGTATTCTGAAGTTCTCAATATGGTTGACGTGGTGGAAAGCTAGGAAAGAAATAGGTTATACTGCTATGTGCACTAGTGGTCTCTTATTTTAAAATAATAAGAAAATATGTAATGAAAAAAGAACAGAAGTACACAGGACTTCCATGTTAGTAAGAGGGTATTGAGATGCATATGGTCTTAAAGAAGCAAAAATCAAAAATCAGAAAGCTATCTTTTTGTTGATGATATGATTGCAAACCTAGAAAACCTAAAATAGTTCAGGAAAACAGAACTCCAGAATGTTGTAAGGTACCCACCTATTATGAAATAAATGAATAAATAAACAATTTTCTCCTTTTCAACAGGTTTCAATTTTGAAGCATTATTTCCATGTCAAATCAGGAAGTATAAGTCTGTTCATTCCCTGATAGCCTTCTTAAATTCTTAAGTAACTTGTTCACATTCTACATTCCCGATGATACACTAGAGACCAAGCTAAATCTGAGGCTACATGTTTAAATGACACCCAAGACCAAGACATGGGAAAAGTTTCTGGAGCTAGTTCTCTGTGACCCGAGCACAGTATAAACTCTTCACTGTACAAGGGCAAGGTGACCTTCAGTTTTTGACATCTGGGACATTACTCCATAGCCAGGATGTCCTTTTCCACTTGAAAACTTTCCCCCTCCTCGTGTGCTCCTCAGGTAACAGTAACTGCAGGGTCATCCTTGCACTTGAAGTTGATGGATGGAGGAAATCACTCAGTGGTGTCTGAATTTGTGTTGCTGGGACTCACCAGTTCTTGGGAATTCAGATTCTCCTTTTTCTGTTCTTCACGACATTTATGTAGCAAGTATGCTGGGAAACCTTCTCATTGTAGCTCACGATCATCTCAGACCATCACCTACACTCCCCAATGTACTTCTTGCTGGCCAATCTCTCCTTCATCGATACAGGCGTGTCCAGCATCACCACTCCAAAGATGATTTACGACCTCTTCAGAAAGCACAGAGCCATCTCCTTGAAAGGCTGCATCACACAGATGTTCTTCATTCACACTGTGGGAGGGACAGAGATGGTGCTGCTGACCGTCATGGCCTAGGACCGCTACGTGGCCATCTGCAAGCCCCTCCACTACCTGACAGCATGAGCCTGAGAACGTGCACTTCTCTCCTGGCTGTGGCCTGGACCATTGGACTCATCCACTCTGTGGTCCAGCTGGCTTTTGTTGTAAACTTGCCCTTTTGTGGAACCAACAAAATGGATAGCTTCTACTGTGATTTCCTCGGTTCATCAAACTCGCGTGTGCAGACACTTACAGACTGGAGTTTCTGGTCGCTGCCAACAGTGGGTTCATCTCCACAGGCACCTTCTTCATCCTGTTTCTGGAATACAACATAGCATAGCATGGCCCACAATAAATTTAGGTCACTGATATGATTATGGAAGACAAATACAGAAGGGTACCTGAGTCATCAAAGAGATCTAAAAGGAAATCTAAAAACCTCTCAAATAAAAGAACATGGAAAAAATAACATACTAAAATGTATAAGATACAACAAAAGTAGTATTAACAAGAGGAATTTTATAACAAAAGTGCCCATATTAAAAAAGGATTTCAAACAAGCAACATAGTGATGCAACTCAAGGAACTAGAAAAGCAAGAACAAACCAAATTCATCTCTAAGTACACACACACACACACACACACACACAGGCAAAAAGAATAAAATCTTGTCATTTGCAGCAACATTATAGGAACTGAAGGGAATTATGAGAAGTAGGTAAAATAAAACACAACAAAACAAATGCCACATGATCTCACACATAGGTAGAAGCTAAAATTTGAGTTCATGAAAGTAGAAAATAAAATAGTGGTCACTGGAGGCTAGGACAGATAGGGAAAAGGGTAGAAGTAGCAGGATAACAGATTCCAAAATACAGTGAAGTGGGAGGAATGGTTTTGAGTGCTCTTTGGCACAGTAGAGGAACCGTAGTTTAGAACAATGTAGTACATGTTTATAAAGAACTAAAACAAAGAAGTTAGAAGACTCTTGACACAAAGAAATGATAAACATTTAAGGAAACATAAATATCAATCACCTTAATTTGATTATTGTATACACGTACAGAATTACACACTGTGTCCTGTAAATATCTACAATTTGTATATCAGTTTGAATTTTTTAAGTTTTTTTTTAAACAATTGAGGAAGTTTGTTTGACATGTTTACACATTCACAGCATAAAGTTAAAAACAAAAACAAAGATAATTCTTTATCAAACCTCCCCTTGACTACAGTTGTCTAGATATTGTTTTAAAAAACAGGTCAAGTTCCAAAATTATAATTATCTAAATTTGTCCAGTTTAGCAACAGCCTATATATTCTACTACTTAAATGAATTAGTAAAATACAGTATTGTGGCTAACTTACTGCAAATGAGAGCATTATCTCAGTATCTTTTAAGTTATTTAAAAGAGAAAAATACAAAGGAGTTTTCAATAATCTTCCCTAGAGGAAACCTAGAACAACATTTAGAACATTAGAATCTCATAAGATTCTTTAATTTGGAAATGTAGCTACAATACTAATTGTTGTTCTAGTCCTAGCTCACTATGAAATGATTAGTCACAAAATAAACCCTTTTCAAACCTCAAAAAATAATAAAAAAAAAATTTCTAAATGGGCAATGGATTTTAATATACATTTTCCCATACAGATATAAAATGACAACAGGTACATGAAAAATGCTCAACAATACTAATCATCAGGGAAACAAAGCAAAGCCAAAATGAGATATCATCTCATTCCAACACAAATGACTGTTATTAAAAATACTAAATATAACAAGTGCTGAAAAGGATGTGGAGAAAAAGGAACACTTGAATACTGTTGGTGGGAATGTAATTTAGTACAATCATATGTAAAACAGCATGGAGATTCCTTAAAAAGTTTAAAAATAAATTGCATATGATTCATCAATCCACTACTGGAGATATCTTGAAAGAAAATGATATCAGTATGTAAAAGAGACATGTACATTCCTGTGTTTATCACAGCACTCTTCACAATAGCCAAGTAGAGAATCAACATAAGTGTCTGAAGAAAGAACAAAGAAAAATGTGGTACATATATACAATGGAATACTATGCAGCCATAAAATTAATGAAATCCTGTGATTTGCAGCAACATGCATGGAACTAGAAGATGTGATATTAATTGATATAAGTCAGGTACACATAGACAAATATCCCATGATCTTACTCACATATGGAATATAAAAAGTTGATTTCATAGAATTGGGAGTAGAATAGTGGTTACCAGAAACTGGAGAGTGGAATGAAGAAAGGTTAGTAAATGGATATTAAGTTATAGATAGAAGATATAAATTCTGGTGTGATATTCCACAGCAGGGTGAATATGGAAAAATGATAACGTATACTCTTCAACAAAAGTAGAAGAATGGAGAAGAAAGTTGTACATAAAGAAATTATAGGTTGCTACAGATCCATAGTAACAAAAACAGCATGGTATTGGTATCAAAAGAAACACATAGACCAATGGTACAGAATAAAAGACCACAGAGACAAACCTACATAAATACAGTCAGGTCATACTAGACAAAGGCACCAATAATATATATTGGAGAAAAGATAGCCTACCTCAACAAATGGTGCTGGGAAACTGGAAATCCATATGTAGCAAAAATGAAATTAAGCCGCTGTCTCTCTTCCTGTCTATAATCAGTGGATTAATCACTGATGTATAGGAATGTGTGATGATTTATGGGTATTGATTTTATATCCTGCCTCTTGGCTGAATTCATTTATGAGTTCTAGAAGTTTTCTGGTGGAATTTTTGGATCCTCTAAATATAGAATCATGTCATCAGCAAATAGTGATAGTAGAGTTCCTCTTTTCCTATTCATATTCCTTTAATTTCTTTGGTCTGTCTAATCACTTGGCTAGAGTTTCCAGGATGATGTTGTATAAAAGTGGTGAAATAGGGAATCCTTGTCTTGTTCCAGTTTTAGAAGGAATGCTTTTGAAATTTTCTCCATTTAGGATGATGTTGGGTTTAGTATAGATAGCTTTTAAAAGGTTGAGAATGTTCCTATATGCCTAGTTTTTCTAGTGGTTTTGTTTTTGTATTTTGTTTTTTTTTTTTGTTTGTTGTTTTTTTGCGATGCTGGGGATTGAACCCAGGGCCTTGTGCTTACGAAGCAAGCACTCTACCAACTGAGCTATATCCCCAGTCCTTTTCTAGTGTTATTGAACATGAAGGGGTGCTGTATTTTATCAAATGTTTTTTTGGACGTCTGTGGAGATGATTGTATGATTCTTGTCTTTAAGTCTGTTGATGTGATGTATTACATTTATTGGTTTCCCTATGTTGAACCAACCTTGCCTCCCCCGGGCTGAAACCCAACTTGTCATGGTACACTATCTTTTTCATATGTTTTGGCATGCAGTTTGCCAGAATTTTATTGAGAATTTTTGTGTCTATGTTCATCAGGGATGTTGGTCTGAAGATTTCTCTCCTTGATGCGTCTTTATCTGGTTTTAGTATCAGGGTGATATTGAAGAAATTGAAATACTCCTGATTTTAGTAGATTAGATTATGCCTTTCTGTTATGAGCACTAAATACTAGTTTTTTTTCCAAATGATTTTCAAAAATGTTGATTATATTAAATCATAGAATAATGCTATGTGAAGATTTATGATGTTTTAAAAAATGAAATGCAGCTTATGAAATTACATTGTAAAACCATAGGATTAAGATAAAATACTCAATTATTTTCTACTGTGGAAAAAAACGAATCTTGAGACTATTTTCTAAGAAATTCAAACAATGCAATTAAAAAAACACCTATCATATCAGAGTGAAACAATGGAAGGCGTGCTTCGAAAATTCATGAATGATGTGAAAGTGAAAATGCAGGATGCAGAACACCGCTATGAAAGCATTCTTACAGGTGCACCCATTTAAGGATCATGAGTCTGAGCAGGAAACAGAAATACGTGGGATTCTGTATTTACATCTGAAAAACAAAATTGCAGAAGCACAGGGCAGATAAACAAAACTTCCAGGAGTTTATTTGAAAAAATATATATGGTTTTTATATTAGTGACAACCCATTATGTAGGCTATATTATCATATCTCCTAGGAAATGGAGTAGCATTTTAGCTATTATCTTCCTTAATACAATTACACATCTAGACAATGGAAGTTAAAATCCCATTGTTTTGAGAACTGGCCAGACCACAGACAGAGATTGTGTCAACGGACGGGCATCATATGTTATTAGACATAATTTAAAGATTTTTTTAAAAATGTAAGTGCTCATCATATATAAAATTGTTATGTAAATTATTACATGTAAGTAATACATATTATAAAGTTCTGATACATACATACAGATGATCATTATAGAATATCATACCACATGGAATGGTTAAAATAAAAGCAAATTTACCAGTAATTCCATCTTAAACATATAAAATTGCTAAATTTTCCAAACTACACAGTCTTATATAGCTCATTATTTTTCTATGCATAAATATATGTTACAAAGTGGAACCATAACTTAATACAGGTTTGCATTCTCATTTTTAAAGTATCATGCCATTAAATATTTAGCCACATATTATTGTTATTGTTTGTGTGGTATTTCATTTGTAAGGTTCTTAATTTTAAAACCAGATTTCCTTTGGTAGATATATATTTAGTCACCAACTTTTACTTACAGGAAGCATGCTTTTATATATTATCAGGCAATTTTTAGATTATTCTTTTTTTCTTCTTTCTTTTTTTTTTTTTTGGTACCAGGGATTGAACCCAAGGGTGCTTAACCACTGAACCATATGTCCATCCTTTTTTAATACATTATTTAGAGACAGAGTCTAACTAAATTGCTAAGGACCTCTATAAGTTGCTGAGGCTGGCTTTGAACTCATGATCCTAAGATTACAGGTGTTCCCCACAGCTCCTGGACTAGATTACTTCTTTTTTTTTTTTTTTTTCTTTTCCAAGATTTTTGTTTTTCGAGGGGGTGGGGGAAGAACTTCAGTTACCATGAATTAAGAAAATAATCCCAGTCACATATCCCTTCCCACATGGCTATATCACAGAACAGTTTTAAGAGAACAACTGTCTTTTTCAGATATTTACCTACCAAATCTCCCCATTTTTTTCCTATTCTGTGAAGATGACTTGGCTTCATCACTTCACTTGTTATTCCTCATCTGGTCCTAAAGCTCACGGTGAGGTTTGTGTTTTATTTTAGGGTAAAACCCACTACACCCAAGATATACAGATTATACGAGGACAAGAAGAGTGCCAGGCAGACAGCTCCAGGGGTCGCTTCATCTCACACATGTCTAATGAAGACAGTCCTTGTACCCCTTTAACATGGGCAAATGTGCAGAAAGCAGGACCCATCCTACAGATTTAGCTTGAGAACTCATTTCCCCAAAAAGGGAAAAGAAATCCCAATCACCCTCCATAATTGCCAATTAGCCCAATGAAAAGAGTTTTTATGAAATCAAAGTGATGAAAACAAAACTAAAACCAAGGGCGTATGGAAGGGCATTATCAAAGAGGGATAACATGCATAGGACATAGGGCCACATATACAGGTCTCTGCCACTCTCTGGGAGTGGCATGCTACAACTCTCTGAAGACAGAAGGTTCTTGTCTGCACAGCTATTTCCTACATGTCCGGTGAGGTGTTTGCTTCTCCTGGATCCCAAACCTGCATCGGCTATGCCTCATCCAACCAGGGCAGCTCAAAATGTTGTGGAGTTAATTTTGGTAATAGTCGTCCAAATGCTACAACAGGCAAGAAGGGTGGTAATTATCAAACTTTCAACATCATCTGGTTTAGGGAAAAATGAGGTAACCTCAGGCTCAGATTCCTGATTCCTTTCTTTTTATACATTCAAAGGCTGCAGTTGGTGAAAAATTCCTTTATTCCCTGATCCTCTGAATTAGATTACTCTTTAATAAAATTTCTCATATGCAATTTCTGGGCAAAGAGTAACTGTATTTTTAAGGATTTTGTTTAATATTATCAATCATCCTCCTGAATTAGGATAATTTGATTCATGGATCTTCACTACACTGTGTGTTCACTAGTTTATTTGTGAGTTTTCATCTTGGTCTTGTATTTTTTTTAACAATCTAGGGCAACTAGTTTGCTAAGAGTTTTCATCAAGAACAGATTTTGTGTCTTGTCAAAATGATTCTTTCTGCATCTATTGTGAAGATTTAAAAGCAAAATGAGTTTTCTAGCTGGGCATGATGGTGCATGCCCCTAATCCCAGCAGCTTGGGAGGCTGAGGCAGGAGGATTGCAGGTTTGAAGCCAGTGTCAGCAATTTAGTGAGACTGTAAGCAACCTAGGGAGACTCAGTCTCAAAGTTGAAAATAAAAAGGACAGGGGATGTGACTTAGTGGTTAAGTGCCCCTGAGTTCAACCCTTGGTACAAAAAGAGAGAGAGGAGAGAAAGAGCAAGAGAGAGAGAGTTTTCTAGTTTTTAATATGAGCATTATATTTATTGAGTTTTGGGCTAATTTTAATTTTCAAGGTAAAATCCAATTGATCATGATACATTTTCCCTTGCATACACTTCTACTTATTTTGCTAGTATTTTATCAGCAACTTTGCATTTATTAGAATATTTGCATTTGTTTTGAAGGATGTTGATCTTTTTTTTTTCTTTTCTTTTTTTTTTTTTTTTTTTTTGTGGTGCTGGGATTGAACCCAGGGTCTTGTGCATGCAAGGCAAGCATTCTACCAACTGAGCTATATCTTCAGACTCAATTTTTTTAAAAATACCTGTTATAGTATATTTTCTGTTGCTATAACAGTTTACTACAGGCTAGGTAAATCATAAATAATAGATGTTTATTTGGCTCATGTTCTGGAGGCTGAGAAGGTCAAGATTGAGGGACTCCTTTGGGGTAAGAAATGGAGTGTGATTGCTCAATTGTATTGTAAGAGTATATTTAATTTTGCAAGAATCTGCCAACTCTTTTCAAAGAGTTTGCATCGTTTGTGTTCCCACCAGCAATCAATGAGCGTTCCTGAAGCTCCACATCCTCTCCAGCATCTGGTGATGTCAGTGTTTTGCATTCTGGCCATTATAATAGCTGTGTGGTGTCACATTTTGTAGTTTTAATTTCCCTGATGACACATGCGGTGGAGCATTTCTCCAATGTTTTCTTGCCATCTGTGGTGGGATGTCAGTTAAGGTCTTTGGCTCTTTTAAAATACTGGGTTATTTTTGTACTGTTGAGTTTAAGAGTTATTTGTGCATTTTGGATACAGTCCCTTACACATGTTTCTTCTGCAAACATTTTCTTTGAGTCTATGACTTTTCATTCTCTGAACAGTGTCTTTTGCAAAGGAGAGAAATTGTATTTATTATTTTTAAAATTATCACTATTTTTTGGTACTGAAGGTTGAACCCAGGAGCACTTAGCTCTGAGCCACATCACCAGTCCTTTTATTTTTTGAGACAGGGTCTCTCTAAAGTTGCTTAGGGCCTTGCTAAGTTGCTGAGGCTGGACTTGAACTAGCGATCCTCCTGCCTAAGTCTCTCAAATGCCTGAATTATAGGCATGCAGCACTGCACCAGTCAGAAATTTTTATTTAAATTAGGTTTTTAATAATTTATTTCATTAATTATGCCTTTGGTGTTGCATTTAAAAAGTCATTTCCAAACCTAAAGTCATCTAGATTTCCTTTTGTGTTACCTTCGTGAAAACTTAATTCAAAGTTTCATGTTGAGCATTTAGGTCTGTGATCCATTTTGAACTAATTTTTGTGAAGGTGTAAAGACTGTGTCTAGATTCACTGTTTGCATGTGGATGTCCAATTGTTTGAATGTCACTTACTAAAAAGATTATCTTTTCTTTTATACTATCTTTGTTCCTCTGTAGAAGATCATTGATTATAGTTACATAGATCTGTTTTTGGGAAATGGACATATTTTTATTCTATTTTTGTATTCTTTGACCAATAACCAGCATTGTCTTGGTTAATATAGTTTTGTAGTAATTTCTGAAGTCAGGTAATGTTAGCCTTTCAACTTTTGTCTCTTCTGTTTAATCAATATTGATTGATTGTTGGCTTCCTGAGTCTTTTGACTCTGCTTATATACTTTAGAGTCAGTTGTTGATATCCACAAAATAACTGACCAGAATTTTGATTCAGTTTACTTTGAATCTGCAGATCAAAGTGGGAAGAATTGACATCTTGACAATATGGTGTCTTCTTATCTGTGGTCATGGAATATCTCTCCATTTATGTAGCTCTTCTTTGACTTCTTTCATCACAATTTTGTAGTTGCCTTATGTAAATCTATCTTGCATATTTTATTAGATCTATACCTAAAGAGTATTTTTTAGGTGTAGTGCTAAAGATCAAACCCAGGACCTTACACATGCCAGGTAAATGCTCGATCACTGAGTTACATCACCAGCCCAGTAGTTTTTTTGGGGGGAAGCAAATGAAAATGGTATTGTGTTTTTGATTCCAAATTCTACTTCTTCATTACTGGTGTATAGAAAAGTGATTGGTTGACTTTTGTATATGAGTCTTGTTGTAATTACTTATTAGTTCCAGGATGGGTTTTATTTGTTGTTGTTTTTTATTTATTATTTTTTTGGTCTATAGTTTTTTTTTAATTGAGAGTTTCTTTCTTATCATAAACTTTTAGATTTTCTGCAGAGAAGAACATGTTTTTCTTTCATTTCTATGAACAAAGACAGTTTTATTTCCCAATTTCTATATATTTAATTTCCTTATTGTATTCACCAGGACTTTGAGGACAATATTTGAAAGAAATGGTAAGAGGTGAAATTCTTGCCTCATTCCTGTGCTTAGTGGGAAAGCTTCAAATTTCTCACCATTAAGTATGATATTTGTGGTAGTTTATTTACTTAGTTTATTTTTAATTTTTAGAAGATTTTTCTTTCCTTCCTTTAGCATCAGATATTGCATTCAGGGAAACTTAACCACCAAGCCACATCCCAGCCCTTGTACTTTTTATTTTGAGACAGGGCCTTGCTACGTTGCTGAGGCTGGCTTGAACTTGTCATCCTCTTGCCTCAGCCTCCCAGGTTTCTGGGATTACAGTCATGTGCCACCATGCCTGGCTAGAAGACTATTTTTAAGAGCAATTTTAGACCTGTATCATCCCTGCCCGCAGAGAAACACGACACCTGGTTGAAGTTTCAATGCTTTATTGCGTGCTGTTCTTCTGCTTCTATTGTTTTTTTCTCATCTTATTTCCTTCCCCAGCAGGAAGTTACAGACCTTATATAGGTAAAACCACCAATCAAAGGAGAGCACACGAGGGAAAAGCGTGGACAGATACAGAGAGCCAAGCAGGGCATACCGAGATCATGCGTTGTGCATGAGACCAGAGAACCAGTCATAAAGACTTCCTTAAAATGATGTCAGATGTTTGTGCAAAAGTTAACTGCTCTGGCTCACTGCCAGGCGCCATCTTAGCCACACCTAGGGCCAGGGGTCCCGGGTACCCCGACAGTTCCCCCTTTTTATTATAAAATTAAAGCTCGGGACCGTGCCTGTCTTAGGTTGAGTGGTCAGCATATGTCCTTACCCGTCATCAGAGTCTGCAGAGCATGCTGCAGCTCCTGTCTTAGGTTGGTACATAGCCACCTCCTTCATTACCCGTCTTTGACTACCGGTCCACCATTGAGAGCCACACTTGTGGGGAGCTGCCGGCCTCTAGGGCGGTCATGGCCTGATGAAAGATAATCCGATCCCTGTTTTGGCTGGCTCGTAGATGCACAAACAGACGAGTGAGGAAAAGGATACCAATGAGGAGAAGCAGTCCCAAAGTGCCCAGACCTGCCCACTGTTTTACAAAATTGAAAGCAGAAGAAAACCATTTAGCCATCTCAGATACAGAAGCAATATGTACCCCAGTAGAATTAACTTTGACAATTTCGGCTCTAAGTTGTGAGGTAAGATTATCAAATTGAGATGACCAAGTAGAAGTAAGGTAAAGTGACAAATTACTAGATAACTCAGCTGCAGTGCTGAAATTATCATATACAATAGGGGTAACACAAACAGCTCTTAAAGAGTAAACACATCCCAGTCCCAAAAGTTCTTGTAATATGTCCACTTGTTCTTGTAATAGGTCCACTCTTTGATTCACCAGTAGTAAACCTGCCCTTAAATGTTGGTTTAAAGTCTCTTGAGTTTGTAAGGCAAGTAGCTGTGTTTTCAGCTAAACGGTTGACTGCAGTCGCTGTCTGTATAGTAGTTGTCAATGCAGCAGCTGCAACCACAGCTGCCGCGATGCCAAATTGTCTTTTATTTCTTGATAGTAGCACTGGTAATTCTGCATCTGTAACAGAGACTGGGATAGTAGGAAGGTAGGGATGTGCATTAAGACCGTGCGGGAGAAATTGGTAGTAGCATTCCAACATTGAGAAAGGTAGCAACTAGATTGAGAGCAATCAAGGGTTGTGTTATTGGAAATATTGGTTAGTAGAAACATAAAAGGAGGGAACACACAGGCTGGAGTGGATGAGAATGTAATGTTTTTAGTACAGTTAGTAGTAGTCTCAGCTCCAGCATTTTTTTCCGCTCCACGTCGAAGAGTTCCATTCGCATTGTCTAAAAGATCCTCCTTTAAGAGCAAAAAGAGGTTGTAAGTTAGTATATCCTGAAGTCAAGGTGAATAGCAACCAGCTATCAAAAGGATTAACGCGCTCCATGCCCATGGCGTCATGATCAGCAACATTATCAGTGGTACGCTGGGAAGTAAAATTTGGTGTGAAGAAAAATCCATGTTGAACTGGGGTTGCTCACTTTGTATTTTGACAACCTGTCCAAATGGGAGGTGTGCAAAATTTTGGATTACATGGAGGAAAAATTCTGGGAGTTTTAAATCCATTAGTGGGAAGAGGTAATTTGTGAGGTAGCATTATCCTCAGGTATATCAAAGCATAAGGCTCCAGGGAGGGAGATAGCGGAAGAATTATATGGTTGAGTCTCTGGATCATAAAGTGTAGTGGGTAATATTAGTTAACGGTAAAGGATATGGCCAAGCTTTAACTATTGCCCACAGGTCAGTCTTTCAGGAACCCAGATCGGAGTTTGTTGATCCTGTGGAAAAATACAAACAGACCCTCGGACCCAACGTAATACTGGATCTGGTCCAGCAACCTGTCAATATGTCTTTCCACTTGGCCCATGTTTGAGGGATAGGGGAAGGGTTGCTATGGCGATCAGCTGCAGAGTGTCCATAATTGTCTATAGTCAAAAATTTAAAATAAAAAGAACCAGATTAATTTTGTCCTTGGGAGATTTAAAGGAGGCTCCTATTCCCCTTTTTGTTTATTAAGACAATTTTTTAAGGTGAGATGTGTCCTCTCGACTATACCTTCTCCTTGTGGATTATAGGGAATACCAGTAATCAATTGAATATTAAATGTTTGTAGAAATAGCCGGAAGCTTTTGGAGGTATAAGCAGGACCATTATCTGTTTTTATAACTTTAGGTATGCCCCAGCAAGCAAACGCTTGTAGGCAGTGTTGAATGACATCTTTTAGTTTTTCTCCAGAGTGAGCGGAAGCCATGATGACCCCTGAAGCAGTGTCTACTGACACATGTACATACTTACAGTACCGAATTGAGGAATATGAGTTACATCCATTTCTCAAACATGATTAGGTAACAATCCCTGGGACTGACTCCAAAAGATTGTACTGGGATCAAAGGAGCACAGTGTTGACAATTTTTACTATTTGTCGAGCCACACATTTAGAGATAGGAAATTTTTTACTCAAGGTAGTGGAATTTACATGGAATTTCTCATGAAAGAGTTTTGCTTTTCCTCTATGGAAAAAACAAAAACGGATTCGGTAGCCATATCCACCAAATCATTTGCTCTAGCCAAAGGTCCCGGTAAATTAGAATGAGCCCTAATATGTCCTATATAGAATGGATGTTTACGCTGCAGAATAAGGTTTTGCAGTGTAGTGAAATAGGAAGACACGGTGGATAAAGAAGAAATACATGGCACAGTTTCAAGAACACTTAAAGCATTAACAACATATGAACTATCAGATAGGAGATTAAACGGCTGATTATCTGCTACTTTAAAAGCCAACACCACAGCTGCAAGCTCAGTAACTTGTGCCGAGTTGGATTGAACTATTATAGTATGAAGTTGATCATGAACAAGTGCAGTGCCTACTCCATTTTTAGATCCATCAGTAAATATAGTTATACAATTTTTAATAGGTTGGGCACTAGTCACTTTTGGAAAAATTATGGGAGTAACTTTACAAACTGAATCCAAGGATGTTGGGGATAATGGTTATCAAACTGAGCTGAGGTGGAACAATATAATACTGACCAATCATCATCATTATTGCTTAGCCATTTAATTTGCTGAGTGGAATAAGGGGTTATAATGATAGAAGGATGGATTCCAAAGACAGTAATGCAAGATTCTATTCCCTTAAATATTACTTGAGCAACAGCTTTGGGATATGATTGTAATATTTTAGCTGGTAGGAATAGGCATTAAGACTGCTCATGAGAACCTAGAAGCATTCCAACATTGAGAGAGAAGATTGGAGAATAGCAGCTTGATAAATACCCTGTTTTAAAACTTGTATACTTGGAAAATATGAATACATTTAATATACAAGGAGTGACCATTTCACAATTACCTTGACACTTTAATCTTACTAAATTTAGTTTTTAAAGAAAATTTAGACTCTGTAACATAGTACAATACTCTTAACAGTTGTTTAACCATAATTGTATAAACCCCAATTTTTAAGACTAATTGTTTTAAAGAATAAAACTTAATAGACACAAAGTTAAGAGTAAATTAGTGTTTCTAAGAAATCCTTGTTATTTTACCATGTCATTTTACCATATAGATTAAAGTTTGGCTTATATCAGAACATTAGTATTTCACCTTAGGAAAAACCTTAAATATCTTTAGCTGTTTTACATACATACAACCAACTTAGTTACACACAGACTTGTTGAAACTTGTCCTTTACTTACACACAGACTTTTTTAGCACTTATTTAGACCCTCATGTATTTTATTATATAACACTTTTTAATCCAGAAAGATTTTCTTCTTCACTAAATATAGTTGTATTTTTAGAACCTTTTACTTTTTCTTTTTTATGTGTTGACCCCCTTTTGTTCACATTCTGAAACAATTCTTATGAAATTTCTGAAGTTAGATAAATTACACCATTTTAACAAGATAAAATACTTTGTTGTTTATAGTACTCTAACTGAAACACAGTTGAAACCTTTAGAACCCTTTGTATATAGAATTGTACTTGTTAAGACATAACTCTTAGTAACCCTGTTTTTAGTCAAGATATTGACAAGTGTCCTGAACAGTATTTGCTGTCTCTTTTCTGTTGAAGAAAGGTCCTAGAAACAATTGATATTAGACATTGTTTAACATCAACATTCCATTAGTTTGACCACCTAGAGACTTGTAAGTTATTTTTAAAGACATTTTACTTTTATTAATTTACTCAATTTAAATTGAACCTTTTTAAATCACGTGAATAAAAGTATTTGGATCCATTTTTAAATTTTAATTTTAGGAGCGCTCAGTTTTGATACAGACAAAACATGACATTAGACAGCACAACATCCACATAACACAAAATCAAAGGCCTTGTAACTTTATAGGTGAATCTCCATTGCAATGTAACAGATGTTTAAAAACTTTAGTTGAATAAAAAATAGAACTGATCAAAAAGAAAAAAAAATCATTAACCTAGGTATGTAGGATCAAAATTATGAGCTCAAAAATACAGCATTAAAAAAAACAAAACAAAACAAGAATCCTGGAAAATGAGTTAGTTTTGTGTAGCAGCCCAGAAGTTTAAAACAGACACCTTTTTTTTTTTTTTTTTTTTTTTTTATCTTTAGGTTACTCCCCTTTCCTGCTGAGACTGCTGCAGTTCACATTCCAATGTAGGCTTCAGCAAGGCCAGGCAGGGGGGAGGGAGGATCACCCAGGACTTTTTAACCCTTTTTCTTCCTGGTTGAAAATCAGGTTAGGTTTGAATGCAGAAAATCACAAAACATTATTTCTTACTACTTTTGAGGAATGGAGCTGCTGAGATCTCTGCCTAGGGGGATTGGACTCGGGGGAGGGCTGCTTCAAGAACACGGGTGTTCCCTCCCTAGGTGGCCATGGAGCTGCGTGGAAGGGATCAGGAGGGGGGCCTTTTTCTGTCTCTTGTGATAGTTTCTCTTGATCAAACAATCCTGCATTTAAAAACCGAGGGGCTTTATCTTCTACAGTTTTTAAAAACTTCCTAGCTGAGGAAACCTTTAAAGGTGTTCCATTAGTCTTTAATAAAGCCTTTAATAGACCTTCCATGTGAATTCTAGACACCTCAGAACCCATGATTAATTTGCTGCGATCACTTTTCGCATACCAGTTTCAGTTCACTGGACCGCGTTCCGCTTGGTCCGGGTTGATTGATGGTGGCCTTTCACGCACCACTTTCACTTTAATATCTCTAATGTGGACCGCTTTTCGCTTAGTTCAGGGTGTAGCCGCCTTTCGCGTGCTACTTTCACTTTAATACTTTTAAGGGGACTGCCTTTCGCTAGTCCACTCCGAGCCGCGTTTCGCTTGGCTCTGTCTCCGGACTGCCTTTCGCTAGTCCTTACTTTCACTTTATTCGGACCGCATTCCGCGTGTCCCCGGACCACCTTCCGTGTGTCCTGACTTTAATTGGACCGCATTCCGCGTGTCCCCGGACCACCTTCCATGTGTCCTGACTTTAATTGGACGCATTCCGTGTGTCCCCGGACCACCTTCCGTGTGTCCTGACTTTAATTGGACCGCATTCCGCGTGTCCCCGGACCACCTTCCGTGTGTCCTGATAGTCGCATTACCACGAACGTCAAGGCTGCCTTTATCACTCCTTTTTTATTATTTATAACATTAATCTCTAAAACTTACCTAGGTAGTTGCTGTTGGTTTGATGTTTCCCGGGTCGGGTTTCGGCACCACTTACCGCGTTCCCTGCCCGCAGAGAAACACGACACCTGGTTGAAGTTTCAATGCTTTATTGCGCGCTGTTCTTCTGCTTCTATTGTTTCTTTTTCTATCTTATTTCCTTCCCCAGCAGGGAAGTTACAGACCTTATATAGGTAAAACCACCAATCAAAGGAGAGCACACGAGGGAAAAGCGTGGACAGATACAGAGACTCAAGCAGGGCATACCGAGATCATGCGTTGTGCATGAGACCAGAGAACCAGTCATAAAGACTTCCTTAAAATGATGTCAGATGTTTGTGCAAAAGTTAACTGCTCTGGCTCACTGCCAGGCACCATCTTAGCCACACCTAGGGCCAGGGGTCCTGGGTACCCGACAGACCTGCGCATGATTGAGCAGAAGACAGATATTTCCCACATACCCAGACCCATATGCACGACCTCCCACATAACCAATATTCCACACCAGAGCAGAGCTATATTGACCATCATTATCTCCCAAAGTCTCTAGTTTATACTAAGGTCATTCTGGGGCAGTTCATAGCCATAGAAATAGAACTTCCTCAATCTTTTCTAATGACTTCAAAGTTTTTTATTAAGTTCCATAATTATTTGACTACTCCTTTACTGTGAACATTTCCTTTAACATTGTTGGAATTACAAATTTTTTCCTCTTAGTCTTTTTTTATTTTTATTAGTTATTTTTATTTATACATAATAGTAGAATTTTGATATTATTAAAAACACATAGGATATAATTTACTCAAATTTTGTCCCCAGTATTTCCTTTCTCTCCCCTCTTTCTACAGATCTTTCTACTATTTACTTTTAGATTTTTAAAAATTTGGGTTAGTGTCTCATGGATGTACATGATGGCGAGATCTCACTGTGGTATAATTCATACATGTACACAGGAAAGTTAGGTCAGATTCATTCCACTGTCTTTTGTTATCCTGTCCTTCTCCCTTCCCTAGAGTCTCCTTCATTTCATCCACTGGTCTTTCTTCTATTTTGATGGAAATTCCACCCTACCTTTTCCCTTTCTTTCTTTTCTTTTTTATCCTTCTGTGGACGAGCTTACACACATCAGAGCAAAACATTAGAGCATTCAGTTCTGAGTCTAATTATTTCACTTAACATGATAGTCTCCAGTTCCATCCATTTTGCCAACAAATGCTGTACTTTGCATTCTTCTTTCTGGTTGAGTAATATTCATTGTGTATATATACCACATTTTCTTTATCCATTCTACTGTTGAAGGGCACCTGGTTGGTTGCATAGCTTGGCTATTATGAATTGTGCTTCTATAAACATGATGTGATTTGTCATTTCAGTTTGCCGATTTAGATCTCGGCTGATTATATATTGAGGAGTGGAATAGCTGTGTCACATCTTAGTTATATTCCTAGTTTTTTAAGAAACTTCATACTGCTTTTCCAGTGTTTGCAGTAATTTGCAGTCCTACCAGCAATGCATGAGTGTACCTTTTCCCCCCATCCTCACCAACGCTTACTATTATTTGTATTCTTGATAATTGTATTCTGATGAGACGTGAGTGATGAAATCTCAGTGTAGTTTTTGATTTGCATTTCCCCTGACTGCTAAGATGTTGTAAATTTTTCAAATTTTTGTTGGTCAATTGTATTCTTCTTTGAGTTGTGTCTGTTTTCACTCTCTTGCCTGTTTATTAATTGGATTATTTGCTTTTTGGTGTCAAAGTTTTTGAACCTCCTCATTTATTTTGGTTATTAATGCCCAATCTGAGGAGCAGGTGGCAACTATTTTTAAATTATAACTATTTTGTCTAACAAAATGCATTCAAATCACTAAGTCATCTAATATACAGTATGTTTTTCAACCTTTTCTCAGTTTTTACAAAATTATCATTGTAGTTTTTTTTTCCTTACTTGTTATTCTTAGGAGGAGTTTAAATTTTTTAAATTTAACTTATTTTTTGACATTATTATGAATTCAAGTTTTTTTAGATTGTGATTAAGTGTGTTAAAGAATGTACCATTTCTGTTTTTGAAAATTAATCTGGTTCAATTTTGTTCATCTGTGTATTCTATGGGTTTCTCATCTGTTGGTATTCTCACAAGATATTTAAGGCACATTGTTCTTCTCATGCAAATACACCAGCACCACACCACTGCCAATCAGCAGCACCACCCACAACATTCATTGAACACGTAGGATGTAATGTGTAAATCCTAGGTGCCTACACACATTCCAACAGCCGTCAGCTAGATAGTATTTTCATTTTTATTTCACAGATTAGGTAACTCGTAGGCACAGACATATTTAGCAAGTAGTTTAGGGACATGCAGTTGCAAACAATAGAGCAAAGATATAAATCTAGGTGACTTCTGCTTCAGCATCTCCCATCTGAATCAACATATTATACTACCTGCCCAGGATGGTGGGTCCCTTCACCTTCTGTACTTCTGAAATTAGATATTTTTCTCTTTACTTACTAGCATAAACTGGTAAAGATTAAATATATATCAATTCAAAACAATATGCTATTTTATTTTGTTTTTTTGGGGAGGTGGTACAAAGGATTGAATCCAGGGACACTTAACTACTGAGAACATCCCCAAATTTTGTATTTTATTTTATTATTTTGAGACAGGGTCTCATATGTTGCTTAGGGTCTCGGTTATAAGGCTAAGGCTGCTTTTAACTGGTAATGCCCCTGCCTCAGCCTCTAGAGTCGATGGGGATACAGGCATGTGCCACTGTGCTGAGCTCACAAATAGGCTTTTTGAAATTTTGCTCCATCATTTTAACATATCATTAAAACTATCCATGTAATTTTTTTAATTCAAAGTAGATAGATTTAGAAGTACTGGCAACTTGTGTCTGCAAAATCATATTTCAGAGCCTTGATTGTGGCAACAGAGATTTGAGCTTACTCCTAAAAGCATCTGGAGATTTTTCAGCATGACCAGGTAATTTAGAAATATCTCTAGGACTCCCCTGTAAACAATACATCACATTGTTAGAGTTCTTTTGATGAACATCTAGGAATGAAGGGAGTACACATAATGAATGTTTTCCCTATATCCATAACTTACTGATTCCTGACAACAATTCTATGAAGCAGGCACTAATATGTTCCTTATTTCTTTTCTTCTATTTGGGAGGCAGAGGGTACTAGAGACTGAACCTAGAGGTGCTTAACACTAAGCCACATACCCCAGTCCCCTTTTTTAATTTATTTTAAGATAGGTCTTGCCCAAATTGTTTAGAGTCTCACTAAGTTGCTCAGGCTGGAACTTGTAATCCTCCCTGCCCTCAGCCTCCCAAGTTACTGGAATTACAGTAGTAAACCACTATGGCCCAGCTAAATTCATTTTATTTTTTGAGACAGGGCCTTGCTATGTGCCCAGGCTGAGCTTGTACTTGGTACCCTCCAGTCCCAGCCTCAGCCTCAGCCTCAGCCTCCTACGTAGCTGGGATTGCTAGTAAGATCACCACATCCTCTTTACAAGGTAAAAATAAATAATAAAATTTTAAAAAGGGAACACGTGGAGAGGAAAAATGATTTTATCATTGTAACAGCTTTCCTGTCGTAGGAGTTCTATTCTTTGAGGTGCTATGTAGAGTAGGATATGAGTTATGGTCATCCTTGGGCTCAAGTCAGCCTGTGCATCCTGATGGAGCATGGAAGCTCACCCAGGGAAGCAGTAACCCATGGATCTGAGATGATGTCACCTGCTGGGAATCAAAGATTCTTTGTTTTGTTTTTTAAGATTTGGACATTTTAAAACTAATACATGAAAGCATGATAATGGGATATCGTGTAGTGTTGTGATGCAAGTACATAGGGTAAGGTTTAAATGAGGTTTAATGTTTCTCCTCAACACATCATTTTTTATGGTTAAAACCTTTCAAAATTCTTTCCTCTAGCTTTTTTAAATATACAGGACATAACTCTTATCTACATCCCCTAGTGTGTAATGGCACACCAGAACTTCTTAAAAGGTGAAGCTGACCACTCATGAGCTTCCTGTGTATAAGTCATTAATATTTTTCCTCTGGATAGGAAACTCTTTGCTCTTAGCATGGAACTTTTTTTATAGTTTTATTTTTTTACTCTTTTTTATTGGTTCTTTTTACTCAAACATGACAGCAGAATTCATTTTGATATAATTATACAAGCATAGAGTATATCTTATTCCAGTGAGAGTCCCATTCTTATGAATATACATGGTGATGGAATTTGCCGTGCTGTTTTTATATAAGTACATTAGAAAATTACATCAGATTCATTCCACTGTATTTACTTTGCTCATCCCCCATCCCTTCCTTCCATTCCCCATTGTCTAATCTACTGTACTTGTAACATTTATTGTTACTTGTATTCTTGATAGTTGCCATTCTGACTAGAGTGAGATTGAATCTGAGTGTAGTTTTCCTTTTTTTATGATTTTTTAAAATTTTTTATTTTACAGACTACATTTGATTCATTGTACACAAATGAGGTAACACTTTTCAATTCCATAGTTGTGCATGATGTAGATTCATACGATTCGAGTAATCATACATGTACATAGGGTAATGATGTCTGTCTCATTCCACCATTTTTATACCCCCTCCTCCCTTCATTCCCTCTATGTGATCTAAAGTTCCTCCATTCCTCTCTTACTCCCCAAATCCTACCCCCACACCCCCATTATGTACTCCTCATCCACATATCCGGGAAACATTTGGCCTTTGGTTTTTTGGGATTGGCTTATTCACTATCATAATATTCTCCAATTACATCCATTCATCTGCAAATGCCATAATATTACTCTTCTTATGGCTGAATAATAGTCCATGTGTATATATACCACAGTTTCTTTATCCATTCATCTATTGAAGGGCAATCTAAGTGGTTCCACAATCTAGCTATTGTGAATTGAGCTGCTATAAGCATTGATGTAGCTGTGTTACTGTAATATGTTGATTTAAGTCCTTTGGGTAATAGGACTGAGGAGTGAGTAATGGGTCAAAAGGTGGGTCTCTTTCAAGGTTTCTGAGTAATCTCCATACTGCTTTCCAGAGTGGCTGTACCAATTTACAACTCCACCAGCAACATATGAGGGTGCCTTTTTCCCCATTCCATGCCAATTTCTATTATACTTGTGTTCTTGATAATAGCCATTCTAATTGGAGTGAGAGGAAATCTTAGAGTTGTCTTAATTTGCATTTCTCTAATTACTAGAGATGTTGAACAATTTTTAAATATTTATTAATCACCTATATGTCTTCTTCTGTAAAGAGTCTGTTCAGTTCCTTGGCCCATTTGTTGATTGGGTTCTCTGTATTTTTTGTGTAAAGTATTGTAAGTTCTTTATAAATTTTGGAGATTAGTGCTCTAAAGTGCGTCTGGAAAAGATTTTTCTCCCACTCCATAGGCTCTCTTTCCACATTATTGATTGTATCCTTTACTGAGAAAAAGTATTTAGTTTGAATTCATATTTTGCTTTAATTTATTGGGCTTTGGGAGTCTGGTTAAGTCTGGGCCTAAGCCTACATGATGAAGATTCAGGCCTATGTTTTCTTCTATTTGGTGCAGCGTCTCAAGTCTAATTCCTAGGTCCTTGATCCATTTTGAGTTGAGTTTTGAACAGGGTGAGAGGTAGGGTTTCAGTTTCATTTTGCTGCATATGAGTTCCCAGTTTTCCCAGCACCACTTGTTGAACAGGTTATCTTTTCTCCATTGTATGCTTTTGGCTCCTTTGTTTAGTATGAGGTAACTGTATTTTTGTGAGTTTGTCTCTGTGTCTTCTATTCTGTACCACTGGTCTGTCGGTCTATTTTGCTGCCATTTCCATGTCATTTTTGTTTCTATTGCTCTGTAGTATAGTTTAAGTTCTGGTATTGTGATATCTCCTGCTTCACTCTTTCCACTTAACATTGCTTTGGCTATTCGAGGTCTTTATTATCTTTGAGATGATTTCATGATTGCTTTCTCTATTTCTATGAGGACATCATTGGATTTTAATTAGA